>NC_088864.1:8402113-8418163 GCF_032884065.1 Artemia franciscana
CGTCATTTGTTTCCCGGCGTCCCGGTATGTAATTTCATCAGTTGACAAACATGACGTCAGTCGACAAACAACTTCATGACGCATACAACTCAATCCTTATAATGACGTCTGTCGAAAAACATGACGTCAGTCGACACACAAACATGACGTCACTCGACACACACACAGACAACTTATTTTTATATATATAGATAGATGTGTCCCGGTCGTCATTTGTGTCCCCGTGTCCCGGTATGTAATTTCATCAATTGACAAACATGACGTCAGTCGACAAACAACTTCATGACGCATACAGCTCAATCCTTATAATAACGTCAGTCGACAAACATGACGTCAGTCGATACACAAACATGACGTCACTTGACACACACACACACACAGACAACTTATTTTATATAGATAGATAAGTTGTCTGTCTGTCTGTCGACTGACGTCACTGTCCGCATATGACGTCTGAATTATTTCATCATATACCAATTCAAAAACGAATGTATTCAAGCCGAAGTAGCTCAGTTGATAAAGCGTTATGTTCCAGGTTCTAGGTCCGAGAGGTTCCAGGTTCGAACCTTGGCTTTAGCATTAATACAAAAGAAGAAAAAAAAACTAAAAAAGGTAAAAACAAAAAAAAGGTAAAAAACTAAAGACTAAAAAAGAAAAAACTAAAAAAGGTAAAAACTACAAAAATAAAAAGAAAAAGAAAACTAAAAACTAATAAAAAAACTAAAACTGAAAAAGAAAAAAAAACTAAAAAAAGAAAAAAAACTGAAAAATAAAGGAGAAAAAGAAAACTAAAAAAAAAATAAAAAAAAATAAAAAAGGTAAATGTATTCAAGCCGAAGTAGCTGAGTTGGTAAAGCGTTATGTTCCAGGTTCTAGGTCCGAGAGGTTCCAGGTTCGAACCTTGGCTTTAGCATTAATACAAAAGAAGAAAAAAACTAAAAAAGGTAAAAACTACAAAAAAAACTAAAAAGAAAAAAAATAAAAAAATAAAAAAGGTGAAAGAAAAAAAAACTAAAAACTAATAAAAACACTAAAAAAACTAAAAACTGAAAAGAAAAAAACTAAAAAAAGGAAAAAACTAAAAAATAAAGGAGAAAAATAAATTAAAAAAAATAAAAATAAAAAACTAAAAAGGTAAAAACTACAAAAAAAAACTAAAAAGAAAAAAAGAAAAAAACTAAAAAAGCTAAAAAAAAGGTAAAAACCAAAAAAAAAACTAAAAAGAAAAAAGGGAAAAAACAAAAAAATTATTTCATCATATACCAATTCAAAAACGAATGTATATACAGACCGGGACACGACTGGGACACAGGGAAACAACTACAACGGGGACGCCGGGGGCACAGGGGGGATATATAAATGACGATGGGGACACAGGGAATGTTTGATTAGCAATCACCATCAACAAAGCTCAAGGGCAATCATTAGAATAATGAGGTATAGATCTGAATACGGATTGTTTTTCCCATGGACAATTATATGTTGCATGTTCAAGAGTCGGTAAACCAGACAATCTATTTATATGTACAGACAATGGGACAGCGAAGAATGTTGTATATTCGCAAGTTTTACGTAGTTAAAAACATATATATATATATATATATATATATATATATATATATATATATATATTCACAGGTGGGACACAGGGACACAACTACAATGGCACGTAACGACTTACGCGCGCAGGGGGGGGGGCTTGGGGGGGGGGGGGGCGAAGCGCCCCCACCAACTATGTGTCGGGGTGGCGCGAAGCGCCACCCCAACTGCTAGTTCTTTTTAAATTAATATGAACATTATAATCATACCCGCCCAGAAGGAAAAAAAGACAAAGCCATAACTGCAACGAAGCGTCTGATACCCAATATAGATAGATCTATAGGCGTATCTATAGTTATCAGAGTTTCGTTTTTTAGAGTTTCGATTACTATCGGGCCGAGTTCGTTGCAACAGATGTAAAAAGAGTTTTATCTATATCTAGGAACAAATTTCCTAGATATTTTTATATCTAGCAAAGTTTGCATTTTTGAAGTACAATTTCTAGTTGCCACATTTTTAATGTTTTTGCTACTTCTAGTTGAAATATATTTAAAACCGAAAAAAAAATAATTCTTATCACATTGTATTTGGTCACATTACAACAGCCAATAATTGAATTCTATTTGATTGAAAACGACAAGTTTAATTGCTAAATTGCTCGATTGTGCACCCCTGCTTACAACAATTGACGAAATGAGTTCCGATATCAAAAGGTTTACATTTTTTGTGAAAGAAGGCCACAATACGCATTTGGAAAAAAAAACAAAACTTCCAATTATCTTGAGAACAAAATAAGATGCAAGGACACAGATAGAACTAATCAATCGAATGTGCTGAATTTAAGGCCTGCACTATAGATCTCAAGTTGACGAAAAATATTAATAGAGCAACTAAAAAAAAAAAAAAAAAAAAAAAAAAAAAAAAAAAAAAAAAATTTCGCTCCAAAAGATTCGCTCCAAAGATTCGCTCCACTTGACGGTCTGAATTGAAGTCGAAAGATTGTCCAAATAATGAAAATGATCATTAAGTAATAACTGTAAAATTTTCAAAGTTGAGAAGGGGTTCTTTGGGCAAATTATGATTCTGGGAACAGGGGCCCAGGCTGAGACCTGATAAGGTTTTTTGCTAACTAGTTCTTTAGGTAAAGTCGGTTACTTAAGCCATCTAAGAGTTTTTTTTTTACATCGCGGAAGGGAGTTACTAAAGACATTATGTCTATCCAAGGATAGACATAAGGGGAAAAACATCTTTGTCTAGTAGAACAAGAGCTAAGAGCTCATATGGCACTTGTGACGAGGCGAGAAAAGCTAAGAGCCAAGGGATCATATGATATGAGCTCTAACAAAATTCTATGAATCAATAGATTGATTTAAAAAGGAAAATAAGAGGCTTAATGCCGGTCAAGATTTAAAATAAGAGCTCTGAGTCACAAAGTCCTTCTAAATATCAAAATTCATTAAGATCCGATCACCCACACGTAAGTTATAAATCCCTAATTTTTTCTAATTTTTCCTCTCTTTTTTGCCTCTCTACCAATTTTCATCGCCCTAGCACGTCCAGAAGCACCGAACTCGCCAAATCACTGAACCCCTCCCCCCAACTCCCCCAAAGAGAGCAAATCCAGTACGATTCTGTCAATCACGTATCAAGGACATTTGTTTATTCTATCCACCAAGCTTCATCCCGATTCCTCCACTCCAAGTGTCTTTCCAAGATTTTCCCCTCCAACTCCCCCCAATGTCAAAAGATCTGGTCGGGATTTGAAATAAGAGCTCTGAGACATGAACTCCTTCTTAAAATCAAATTTCATTACGATCCGATCATCTATTCGTAAGATAAAAATACCCCAATTTTCATGTTTTCCAAGAATTCCGGTTTCCCCCTCCAACTCCCCCGAATGTCACAGGATCTGGTCGGAATTTGAAATTACAACTTTAAAGCACAAGATCCTTCTAAATATCAAATTTCATTAAGATCTGGTCACCCTTTCGTAAGTTACAAATACATTAATTTTCAAAATTACCCCCCCCCCCCCAATTCCACCAAAGAGAGCAGATCCGGTCCAGTTATGTCAGTCACGTATCTTAGACAGGTTTCTATTCTTCCCATCCAGTTTCATCCTGATCTCACCGCTTTAAGTAATTTCTAAGATTTCCGGTCCCCCCAACTGCCCCCCCCCCCATTTACGCTTGATCCGGTTGAGATTTAATATAAGATATCTGAGTTACAAGGTTTTTCTAAATATGAAGTTTCATGAAGATCCGATCACTCCTTCGTAAGTTAAAAATACGTCATTTTTTCTTATTTTTCAGATTTACTCCCCCCCCCAATTGAGCGGATCCGTTCCAATTATGTAAATCACGTATGCAAGACTTCTGCTTATTTTTCCAACCAAGTTTCATCCCAATCCCTCCAATCTAAGCGTTTTCCATCATTTTAGGTTTCCCCACCCCAAACTTCCCCAATGTCACCAGATCCGGTCAGGATTTAAAATAAGAGCTTTGAGACACGATATACTTCTAAATATCAAATTTCATGGAGATCCAATCACCCGGTCGTAAGTTAAAAATACCTCATTTTTTCTAATTTTTCAGAATTAACCCCCCCCCCCCAACTACCCCAAAGAGAGTGGATCCGTTCTGGTTATGTCAATCATGTATCTAGGACTCGTGTTTTTTTCCCACCAAGTTTCATCCCGATCCCTTCACTCTAAGTGTTTTCCAAGTTTTAGGTTTCCCCCTCCCAACTCCATCCCCAATGTCACCAGATCCGGTCGGGTTTAAAATAAGAGCTCTGAGCCACGATATCCTTCTAAATATCAAATTTCATTGAGATCCGATCACCCGTTCGTAAGTTAAAAATACCTCTTTTTTTATTTTTCAGAAATACCCCCCCCCCCAACTACCCCAAAGAGAGCGGATCCGTTCCGTGTATGTCAATTATCTATCTAGGACTTGTGTTTTTTTCCCACCATGTTTCATCCCGATCCCTCCCCTCTAAGTGTTTTCCAAGTTTTAGGTTTCCCCGTCCCAACTCCCCGCCCCCGTCACCAGATCCGGTCGGGATTTAAAATAAGAGCTCTAAGACACGATATCCTTCTAAACATCAAATTTCATTGAGATCCGATAACCCGTTCGTAAGTTGAAAATACCTCATTTTTTCTAATTTTTAAGAATTACTCCCTCTCCCCAACTACCCCAAAGAGAGCGAATCAGTTCCGATTATGTCAATCATGTATCTGGGACTTGCGCTTATTTTTCCCATCAAGTTTCATCCCAATCCCTCCACTCTAAGTGTTTTCCAAGATTTTAGGTCCCCCCCTCCAACTCCCCCCAATGTCATCTGATCCGGTCGGGATTTAAAATAAGAGCTTTGAGACACAATATCATTCCAAACATCAAATTTCATTAAGATCCAATCACCCGCTCATAAGTTAAAAATACTTCATTTTTTCTATTTTTTTTTCGAATTAACCGGCCCCCACTCCCCCCCAGATGGTCAAATCGGGAAAACGACTATTTCTAATTTAATCTGGTCCGGTCCCTGATACGCTTGCCAAATTTCATCGTCCTAGCTTACCTGGAAGTGCCTAAAGTAGCGAAACCGGGACTTTCGGTTTTCCCCCTCCAACTCCCCCCAATGTCATCAGATCCGGTCGGGATTTAAAATAAGAGCTCTGAGACACAATATCATTCCAAACATCAAATTTCATTAAGATCCAATCACCCACTCATAAGTTAAAAATACTTCATTTTTTCTATTTTTTGCGAATTAACCGGCCCCCCACTCCCCCCCCCCCCAGATGGTCAAATCGGGAAAACGACTATTTCTAATTTAATCTGGTCCGGTCCCTGATACGCTTGCCAAATTTCATCGTCCTAGCTTACCTGGAAGTGCCTAAAGTAGCAAAACCGGGACCGACAGACAGACAGACAGACCGACAGACAGATAGACCGACAGAATTGGCGATTGCTATGTCACTTGGTTAGTACCAAGTGCCATAAAAAGCGTGGAAGGATAGGGCAGTGCATGATAATTTCTGCTTCTTTTAAGCTTTAATGTTACTATTTACTTTCATTTGAAAAATGTTGGTTTATATTTGAAAAAATAATAATTCATAATAACTGTTATACTCAAGTTATAAATCTTGAGTTGACGACATATAACGTGACGCCTTTTGAACTAAGGCAGCCATGATAAAAAAAACAAGCCCTGGCTTCTTTTTCTCTAGACCAAGGGAATGGTAATTATATTTTAATTTATATATCTATATATGCTAGTAAAATTATTTCTTCACCAACATATCATAGAAATCTCGCCTACTAGGCAAATTCAACTAATACTATTTTTTTCGTTAAAAGAAAAAGGGAACGATCCCAAGCCCTGTTCTAAGATCTTAGATGCAGACACGTGAAACTTGGTAAAAATAAATTGATTCTAAAATAACCTATCAAGGAAGTTATTTGCGTTTCCGCTCCTATTGTGTTTCAGAGAGCATTTACATCCCTATGTGCAAGTATCAAAATACATAGAAAATATCAAAAGCTAGGCAACATATTGTTACAAGATTCTAACGAAGGAGAATCCCGAATATTGATTGACAAGAGATAAAGCTCTTTCCCACAGATACGTAAAAGTATTTTATATAACCGTGCTTTCGCACCACACCGTAAAACCTTTCACACTAGCATAATTTAAGACTTAAACTAAGTTACGCATTCTTACAGAGCAAATGTAGGCAGTCCGTAACATAAGTAGTGCCAACTAGACTTTTATGTTACGTTCTGGAAACGCCAACATGGTAGCAGTAAAACTAAATTACTGGATGAGCAATTAATCGGCTTAAAAAAAAAAAAAAAAAAAAAAAAAAAAAAAAAAAAAAAAAAAGTTCGTAGAAAAGCTTTCACGTCGGCTTTTCATCACAAGGCATAATCCTGCCCTAATGATTCTTAGGATTAGAACTTGAATCTCTATCCCCATGTCATATTTTTGAATTTTAAATAGTTCACTTATAATAATTGTGATGATGCATAACGTAACGTAACTTAACCACTTAACAATAGAAAATTGCGTACGCAGTGTAAAAGCTGCTTAATACGGTAAGACGTCGAAATGTACTGCATCAGCAATTAGTTGAGTGCATCTAATCCCCCTAAGCATTAGCCCAAAGGATTATACAAGAAGAAATATGATGAGTTAGCTTTAGATATAATATACAAAAGATTAGCAAAATTAAAAGACATTATCGCACTAACCTTTTAAGATAAACTTAAGATACCTAAAGGCCGTCTTAAATTATGGAAATTTCAATATTCCTTCATTCATAAGATTATTCAGTTTCCTACTAAATGGTTTTTCATTCCAAATCAGCGTCAGTAATATCGCAATTCAGTTTAAGGCACCATATGAGCATGCTATGTTAAAGGTATCTCAACGCATACAGACTACACTAAAGTTCCAGCAACTTTGAATTTATTTAATTTCCTTCCAGAGTATTTTAACGTTCATAACCTATTCCAACGTTCCTATAATAATAACCTTACTCAACATTCTATAAAAAGATCTCATTCAAATTCAAATCCACCGTGCTAATTAATAAGCTAGATTACTTATACTGGACGAAATAGACATGTAATGTAACCCCAATTAAGCAGTCAAAAAGCTATTTTAGATAAGTCTTCATCGGCGGGGATCCCATCAAGAATATTAGTTCCTTCAAATACCTAAGCTCGCTGATGAATCCGAATGGGTAGCGCCACGAATGAAATCTGAACTCCTATTTCTTTGGGTCGGGCTGTTTCTCTCTGTCTGGGAAAAACCATCTGTAGTAGAACTGGTAAATGGCCAAACGCGTCAAATGTCATCAATAACAGACGCCCCCGGTGTTTCAGCCACGGAATAAGGCACATTACTGAAGTAATATTTAAAGTGTTTCCTACTGCCATCGTGAAGGAAGCCGGCCGGTGGTCGAAGAAAAACCTGATGATCTACCAACATCAAGTCCGACATGGTGGGTTGAATAATAAGGTAAACGTTGGGAACGACAGTAGATGTAGACGGCCGAGTCATCAACTGCAGACAGGGCTTCTAGCGGCTAAAAACGTCACCAGATCTTTAACGCCGCGGTGAGCTAACAACTTGAGCAGCGTAAGACAAGTAAACGGTTTACGGAAACGTTCTTGAGGATCTCAATTTTCCACCGGAGGTCGAAGAAAAACCTGATGATGTACCAACATCAAGTCCGACATGGTGGGTTGAATAATAAGGTAAATGTTGGGAACGAGAGTAGATGTAGACGGCCGAGTCATCAACCGCAGACAGGGCTTCTAGCGGCTAAACACGTCACCAGATCTTTAACGCCGCGGTGAGCTAACAACTTGAGCAGCGTAAGACAAGTAAACGGTTTACGGAAACGTTCTTAAGGATCTCAATTTTAACATCCCATATTTAAAACGCACTTTTTTCCAGATTTAAATACCAAATGAAATGTACTGATTGTCAGGCTCCTTGAGTTAACGGTGTTTCTAAAATCTGAATATATTCTTACTTTCACTCCAGTAAGACCATTTCTACTTTTTTTTCGTGTTAATGTAATCCGTTTAAATGTAGATATATATCTATCTATATAAAAATAAGTTGTCTGTGGATCTGTGGATCTGTGGATCGTGGATCAGGTGACGTCACCTGAAAAAACTGGATCAGGTGACGTCAAAACTGAAAAAACTAAAAAAAGGCAAAAACTACAAAAAAAACTAAAAACTAATAAAAAAATAAAAAAGCTAAAAAACTAAAAAAACTAAAAAGGGAAAAACTACAAAAAAACTAAAAACTAATAAAAAAGCTAAAAAACTAAAAAAACTAAAAAAAGGCAAAAACTACAAAAAAAAACTAAAAACTAATAAAAAAAATAAAAAAGCTAAAAAACTAAAAAAACTAAAAAAAGGTAAAAAACTAAAAAAACTAACTACAAAAAAAACTAAAAACTAATAAAAAAAATAAAAAAGCTAAAAAACTAAAAAAAAACTAAAAAAGGCAAAAACTACAAAAAAAACTAAAAACTAATAAAAAAGCTAAAAAACTAAAAAAACTAAAAAAAGGCAAAAACTACAAAAAAAACTAAAAACTAATAAAAAAAATAAAAAAGCTAAAAAACTAAAAAAACTAAAAAAACTAAAAAAAGATAAAAAACTAAAAAAACTAAAAACTAAAAAAAAAACTAAAAAAAAAGGAAAAAACTGAAAAATAAGCTAAAATAAAGGTAAAAACCAATAAAAAACTAAAAAAAAACTGAAAAAACTAAAAAAAGGCAAAAACTACAAAAAAAAACTAAAAACTAATAAAAAAAGTAAAAAAGCTGAAAAACTTAAAAAACTAAAAAAACTAAAAAAAGGTAAAAAACTAAAAAAAAATAAAAAATAAAAAAAACTAAAAAAAAGGAAAAAACTGAAAAATTAGCTAAAATAAAAGTAAAAACCAATAAAAAACTAAAAAGAAAAAAAGGAAAAAACTAAAAAAAATTTTCATCTAAAAAACTAAAAAAAACTAAAAAAGGTAAAAGCTAAAAGAACTAAAAAAGAAAAAAATAAATGACGACACTCAAAGAGAAAGCGACCAGGACAAAAGGAATGTTCGATTAGCAATCAACAAAGCACCGGGACACAGGGAGTATAAATGACGACCAGGACATAAGTAAAAAAAAAAACTAACAAAACTAAAAAGAAGGTAAAAACTACAAAAAAACTAAAAAGAAAAAAAAACTAAAAACTAATAAAAAAACTAAAAAATCTAAAAATCTAAATAAACTAAAAAAGAAAAAAAAGGAAAAAAATAAAGGAGAAAAACAAAACTAAAAAACGAATGTATATACAGACCGGGACACCGGGATACAAATGACGACCGGGACACAGGGAATATAAATGACGACCGGGACACAGGGACACAACTACAACGGGGACACCGGGGGAAACAGGGGGATATAAATGACGACCGGGACACCGGGACAGGGAATGGTCGATTAGCAATCACCATCAACAAAGCTCAAGGGCAATCATTAGAATCATGAGGTATAGATCTGAATACAGATTGTTTTCCCATGGACCATTATATGTTGCATGTTCAAGAGTCGGTAAACCTGACAATCTATTTGGATCAGGTGACGTCACCTGAAAAAACTGGATCAGGTGACGTCAAAACTGAAAAAACTAAAAAAAGGCAAAAACTACAAAAAAAACTAAAAACTAATAAAAAAAATAAAAAAGCTAAAAAACTAAAAAAACTAAAAAAAGGCAAAAACTACAAAAAAAACTAAAAACTAATAAAAAAGCTAAAAAACTAAAAAAAAAACTAAAAAAAGGCAAAAACTACAAAAAAAACTAAAAACTAATAAAAAAAATAAAAAAGCTAAAAAACTAAAAAAACTAAAAAAACTAAAAAAAGGTAAAAAACTAAAAAAAAACTAACTACAAAAAAAAACTAAAAACTAATAAAAAAAAAAGCTAAAAAACTGAAAAATAAGCTAAAATAAAGGTAAAAACCAATAAAAAACTAAAAAAAAACAAACTGAAAAAACTAAAAAAAGGCAAAAACTACAAAAAACTAAAAACTAATAAAAAAAATAAAAAAGCTAAAAAACTAAAAAAACTAAAAAAACTAAAAAAAGGTAAAAAACTAAAAAAAACTAAAAACTAAAAAAAACTAAAAAAAGGAAAAAACTGAAAAATAAGCTAAAATAAAGGTAAAAACCAATAAAAAACTAAAAAGAAAAAAAGGAAAAAACTAAAAAAATTTTCATCTAAAAACTAAAAAAAACTAAAAAAGGTAAAAACTAAAAGAACTAAAAAAGAAAAAAATAAATGACGACACTCAAAGAGAAAGCGACCAGGACAAAAGGAATGTTCGATTAGCAATCAACAAAGCACCGGGACACAGGGAGTATAAATGACGACCAGGACATAAGTAAAAAAAAAACTAACAAAACTAAAAAGAAGGTAAAAACTACAAAAAAACTAAAAAGAAAAAAAAACTAAAAACTAATAAAAAAACTAAAAAATCTAAAAATCTAAATAAACTAAAAAAGAAAAAAAGGAAAAAAATAAAGGAGAAAAACAAAACTAAAAAACGAATGTATATACAGACCGGGACACCGGGATACAAATGACGACCGGGACACAGGGAATATAAATGACGACCGGGACACAGGGACACAACTACAACGGGGACACCGGGGGAAACAGGGGGATATAAATGACGACCGGGACACCGGGGCAGGGAATGGTCGATTAGCAATCACCATCAACAAAGCTCAAGGGCAATCATTAGAATCATGAGGTATAGATCTGAATACAGATTGTTTTCCCATGGACCATTATATGTTGCATGTTCAAGAGTCGGTAAACCTGACAATCTATTTATATGCAAAGACAATGGGACAGCAAAGAATGTTGTATATTCGCAAGTTTTACGCAGTTAAAACCATATATATATATATATATATATATATATATATATATATATATATATATATATATATATATATATATATATATATATATATATATATATATATATATATATATATATATATATATATATATATATATCTATATTCACAGGTGGGACATAGGGACACAACTACAATGGCGCGTAACTATTATGGCGCGTAACGACTTACGCGCGCGGGGGGGCTTGGGGGGGGGGGGCGCGAAGCGCCCCCACAAAACTAGGTGTTGGGGTGGCGCGAAGCGCCACCCCAACAGCTAGTATATATATATATTTTGCTTTTACACAAATTCCCAAAATCTCAAGAGAATCTTTTCCTCGTCCATAAGTCAAAAGTAAACAGACTTAGCAACTCTGTCTTTTCCCTCTTCACTGAAAATAAAAGGACACAGTTTACACTCAAGTTCAGAATCCTTTAGTAAATAAAGACAAACGTGAATTCCATTAGATTGGTAAAAAGCAATTAAGGATGTTGCGAGAGTTTCTGTTTTTGTCGCATTTAACAGATAGATTCCATTACCAAGTAGAAGTATCGAAATACACAAGAAACATAACGGCAAGGAAACTTGTAGCAAAATTTGGAAACAAAAGAGAATGGATCGATTTCAGAAGGATCTCTATCTTTTGAACTACACCAAGAAATATTATTATCCCAAAACATAAAAGGTCACAGAAAATTAAAACTAGACAGGCCTTTACAGTTTTATAGTGTAATTCCTTCAAACTGCTAGACGAATTGTATTTATGCTTGCCGTTCTTTTTTTGTTTGTGTTTTAATTTTAAGTTCGCGTTTTAGTCACTTCACAGTTCATACTGAGAAATTCTAAGGTATGCGCTGTGTCGTTTTCTACACATACAGAAAAAAAACAAAGAGGCATTTAGTCTTCCTACACTGTTTATTGAAGGCTATGAGGTACCATCATGTAGTTGATGATGTACCACTTGTCGTAAGAATTCTAATTATTTTGTGCGTGATTACTACTATCAGGCTTCATCAGGAGACTTGAGGCAAAATGTTTACTACACAACTTCATTTATTAAAAATAAGTTGTGTGTGGGATACATGGTGAAGTACAAGCACATTTATTTGTTTTTGATTATTTAGTAAATTTTTACTAGTACTAATAAACGTACTAGTAAACAAATTGACACGTGGAAAAGAGTGTATCTACATGAAAAAGCAATTTTCATGAAAGAACTTCGTCCCAACCATCAATGCCGGGATAAAGAGGCAGTCTTTCTACATTTCTTTATTAGAGGATATGAGGTATCATCAAGTTCTTCATAATGTGCTAGTCACCGGACGGATTATAATTATTATTAGGTTTATTTTCTATTGCCCAGCTTCATCATGAGAAATAACTTCACTCCCAGCAGAAGTAACTCCAAAAATACCCTATTTAAACTTCTCTAAGAAGAATTTCAAGAGTTTCATGATATTTGCGGATACTAGTGGCATATCAGCGCCAATACCGGCATCACACATACTGCTGTTTAAATCACGAATTGCGAGATGGGACAGAGTCATTTGAACTCCACTAATCTCCTAAGTATAATAAAGGAAATCCAAAATTTTATAAAAGTTAATAAAAAGTAAAAATCCAAGTAACAGATTTGGTAATATGATTACTGGTTACAGGTTTTGGTAATATGATGGTATCTAGGCTATGCATTAATATGTTTATTACTAAAATTATTCAAGATTAAACATTTCGAATTATTAGTTAATTGGTTTACCAACCAGAAGATATTCTTATAAAAACCGACTATCGTACTTTGTTATATTTACCTCTTTAGTGTTTAGACCTTAATCCCATATCAATAGAATCCTTATTTTATTCTGGTCCCGTAAATATCACTTTTATTACTTAAACTTTTTATCATGTAAAGCATAAACATTATTTTCAATCCGGGACCACAAACATCAGGAGAAAAAAATTCAATCAGATGTGATGCATCCAAATGTTCTTGTCTACTGAAAGATCAAATGATTGTTTTATGGATGAACCACCTCGTTGGGCGTTAGACTAGCCTGTTGCGTAAACTGGAAAAGCATTGTAAAAATACTGAAACAGTTTCCAACTTATTTTCTTTTCACATGGTGAAGAATAATAATGAAGAAAATTTCACAAACATGTGAAATTCTTTTCACATGTGCTGAGCTTCACCAACAATGGTGAAGCTCAGCATAGAGCAAAAAATCTTCGTAACTTTTTAACAACCAAAAAAAAATAGTAGGAAATCCCGTGTATAAGGAATAAATAGACCAAAGATTGAGCCACGGTGCCAAAAACAATGTTTTTCAGTTGGTATATTATGTACTGTAAGGAAAAGTACAAGGGAATTCTACGCAAAGTAATCACATTAACTACACTTCTTCATTACTAAGGTCCCTGCGTCGGCCCTGCAGTGTGTTGCTACCGGGTTCGACCTTTGAGTCCGGTATTACCAAGCGAAAGTCAAACTCATTGCACCACCACCGGACCAAGGAAATTCTTTGGTTGCAAATATGCAAAATTCAAAAACAGCATAATTAGAAGCGACTATTCTCTTATTTTTTTTTACTCTAAAAAGGGGAATTTTACCCTAAAAAGAAAAAACTGCTATGGGTGAAAGAAACTATGGGAAAGGGACTAGATACCCTTGAAATAAAACAAAGACATTTATTTTTCTTATAAACAACATTTAAAACATTAAAAATATTAAAACAAAGAGCGACATTAAAACTTAGAAGAGACAGAAGTCTTAACAATTTAAATTTTAACACCACTCTTAACAAGTTGAACCTTAAAAAATTTAAGTAATAAACATATTAATGCATAGCTTTTTAAGTATTCAATAATAACAAAATGATAAAGATTATAATGATAACAAAATGTTAGGGTTATATGTTTAAAATTTTTTTATCATTTGATCACTTTGTTAACCCACTTGCCAATTAACAAAAGTGTTTGTTTTTTGCTTCAGTAATCAGGAAAGTTAAGCCCCATGATGAAATATTTTTTCGCTTATTTTCTCAACTCACGATCTCAGGCTGATAAAAAGAAAACTAAACTAAAAACAAATAGAAGTTGCTTTGATGTTCTCGTTGAAGTAACTCGAATAGCTTCTTTTCCCTTCGTGGATCAGTAGCGACAATTGTATATTTATTATTATTGGTGGTGGTTTTATTTGTTTTTAGTTTAGTTTTCTTTTTATCTTGTGCTGAGGACGCCTAGTTTGGATACAGGCGAAATATCCGCGTTGTTTTAGTCTTTCCTCTCTACTGGCCGTAGTCTCGTTTGAGGTTTTTTTCTAGAGTTTTATCTCTCTTTGTTGTTTATTGTCATGTCTGGCCAGTTTGGCTTAAGAAAATTTGATATAGTCATTTCATTCAGAGCAATCAAAAGATCCAAAGAATGTGCCTTCAGAAGGAGGGAGCAAGACCATCAAAATAAGAGATTTGTTATTTTATTAGACAGACAACTCAAGCTTCCGTTCAGAGATGTTTTTTTTTTTAATGTGTTTTAAATTTTTCGGTTACTATGGGCTAGGGTTTGTTCTTTACTAGGTTTTCCTGAGAGGGTCACCCATAATATGTATAAGTTTACTGAAAGAAAATTGACTTGTCTGGTATTTAAACTGATTCGACACGGATTCATAATATCGTAAAATCCGGTGTATCAAAGTATCATAGCATCGTAGTCAGTATCGTGAAATCCGGGATGTTTCCAAACTTTCGGTCACTTCTTATTCAAATTACCAAACGAAGTTTATTTAAGATAAGTTCGGTTTCACTATTCTTTCTTTCTTTATTCTTTCACTATGCTTGTAAATATCATCTTTGTCATTCTTTCCCCTTTCTAATAATTTTTGTGTTTTTCACCCATTCTCCTTTTGGTTGCCAAAATAAATATAATTCAACAGTACCCTGAAAGAATGTCTACAAAAAGTATTAATCGAATACCAAACACTACAAGGGTGGTCTAATGAAGTTCAGAATGATGCTAAATCTCAATGTATCGTTTGGTGTATGAAGAATTTCGTCTTTTCCATAACACCTGAATGAATCATAAAATAAACAACTTTCTGCAGGATCACCTGAGAACCTGAGATGACAAGCATAACATCAGGCACTATTTACAAAATAGCAAAATCTGTTGAATCTATACTTTTTCATGCCGGAATAAAAACTTTGATTTATATTCAAGTATTTATTTAAACGCTTAAAATTTTATAGGTATTGAATAAATTCAAAATATATATTATTGTTAGTTTTGATTTTTAGTTTCGAGATCAAACAGTTCGTGGTAACGAACTGTAGTAAGGAGCGACCTGGCTCAATAGTAACCAAAACTCTAAAAAACGGAATTTTTATAACAATAGTTAAATCAAAAGAATTGCATTTTAATGCTGATTTTAAATATATAAGTTTCATTAAATTTAGACTTATCCATCGAAAGTTACGAGCCGGAGAAAATTTACCTTTTTTTAGAAAATAGAGGGAAACACCCCTTAAAAGTAATAAATTTTTGCATTTTTAAATTATATATATTTTCTTTAATAGAACAGTATCTCAACCAATTAATATATTAATTTTTTTAGTAGGTAAATCTTAGGACTAGGAGTCACGAATAAGTTCAGTTTTGTCAATAGTAGAAAACAATTTTTCGCCCATTTTGGTTTATCACAAGTCGATACAGCCAATTTTTTCAATATATTTTCAAACAGTTCGTGGTAACGAAATATAGTAAGAAGCGACCCGAATCAATAGTAACTGAAACTCTAAAAAACGGAATTTTGATCCCAATAGTTAGATTAAGAGAATTGTATTTTTATGCTAATTTTAAATAGATTAGTTTTATCAGGTTTAGTCTTACCCATCAAAAGTTGCGAGCCTGCGAAAATTTGCCTTATTTTAGAAAATAGGGGAAAACCCCCTAAAAGTCACAGAATCTTAACGAAAATCACACCTTCAGATTCAGCGTATCAGAGAACCCTATTGTAGAAGTTTCAAGCTCCTATCTACAATAT
>NC_088864.1:8418263-8439064 GCF_032884065.1 Artemia franciscana
TAATTCATGAGAATTTTAAGCAGGCTTTTTAGGTCAGTCTTAAAGTATTAAATTAAAATAACTGAGTATTGTCAAAATCGTTAAATGCAAACATGAGCTCAGTCTGAATTCTTTGTGAATATCGCTAATTTGTTTTATCCCTTGCTGACAAATTAGTCCTATTGTCAAGGTTTGTCTGTTTACTTTCTTCTTATTCTTTTATCTGGAACCTTTTTTCTTTCGTTTCTTTTATTCGAAACAAAACCACGGAAAAGGTGTTCTAATAGCATTTCAATTCTAGAGTAAATAAGGGCGTCAGGTGATGCATTCGCCCCTTAATATATTTAAAAAAACAAGTTTCTTCAACTGAAAGTAAAATTCGTGTAGGAATTCTGGCAAATTCCCAGTGTAAAATCTTGGTGCGTAAGATTGAATCGTTAAGAGAACACAAGACATAAAAAGAAAATACGTGAAGGAATTCTGGCAAATAACCCAGTGCAAAATTCCCCTGAAAAGTTCACCCCCTGGAAACTTCCCCTTCCGTGGAATCTCCCCGTGCAAAATTCCCCCAGCAGAAAATTTGTACTCCCCTCCCCACCCGAACAATGTATGCATACTTCCAAGTAACACATACTAGACGTAACCAATGGGCAAATTTTATAACTTAAAGAATTTTCCGCAGGGGCTGTGGGGGAGTATTATCTCCAAAGACCTATATAGCTATTTTGTTCAGTAATTGTGCTGAACAAAATAGCTATCTAAAAATTTTGATCGGAAGGTTTTGGAGAAAAAAAATTTCGTGGGAGAGGGCCTAGCTGCCTTTCATTCCATTTGAATGAAACCCTCTCCTTATTTTTTAGGCCCACTGGGTAAAAAAAAGAGAAAAAAACAACCCCTGGGAAAAAAATAACAAATAAACACGCATCCGTGATCTTTCTTCTGGCATAAACTGCAAATTTGCGGATAGGAAGCTTCTACAGAAGGGCTCTTTGATACGCTGAATCTGATGGTGTGATCTTCATTAAAATTACATGACTTCTAAGGTGTCTTTCTCCTTTTTTGAAAATCAGAAAAATTTTCTCAGGCTCGTAGCTTTTGATGGGTAAGACTAAACTTAATGAAACTTATATATTTAGAATCAGCATAATAAGTCAATTCTTTTGCTATATATACTGATATCAAAATTCCGTTTTTTAGAGTTTTGGTTACTATTAAGCCAGGTCGCTCCTTACTTGCAGTTCGTTACCAAGAACTGTTTGATACGTACTCCATATGAAATAAATGGCCTAGCCGTTATAGATAGGAAAAAAAACGAAGGATACAAAAATACCCCTTGATTTAGAAAAAAAAAACTTTTTTGCATCTCTACTTTCAAGAAATTAAAAAAAACCCTACCATGCGATTTCGTGAATTGGCGCCACTAGTTGGTTAATGTGCATTTCTGGAGGGGGACTGTCATCCCCAATAATTAAAAAACAACTGTAATTTATTAAGTAGATTTAAAACTGTTTAAAAGGTCATTCTAAGTGCAAAATTTGCTCTTTGCTTTAAACAGATATTTTTTTAAAATTAATCCTTGCTCGTTTTTAACATAAAGAAAACAAGAAAAAAAGGGGTCCGTTGCGCTTCATAATATGTTTCACATTAGTAATTTTCCAAATGTACTGCTTTTGAATTCTTATCATCAAGTAAAAATGTGAACCTGTTTCGCCACATTTAATCGGGTCAATTTTTTCCTTAATATTTAAGGTGCTTTTACTTCCCAAAATCGTTCAATTCAAGATTAGGTTTTCCTGTTTGAAAACTTTCAAAAGTGGAAATGAATACACCCTCTGCATCAGCAAACAGGATAGAAATGGAATCATTGAACAATGAATATAATTTCCTGTATGTAAGAGAAATCACTGAAAAAATAGGATTTAGTGCTTTTTATAATAATATTGGTACTATAACTAGATATGTCAAATCAGTTGTAGTCTGGTCATGGAATTCGGTAGAAGAGAATCCACTCCAAGAATTGTTTAATTGTTTTTAATTTTTATTTTCAGTATTGAATTGAAACTCCGATTCTCTTATTTATCATTGAAATGCCTAATAAGCGCTGGTGACGTCCCATTCCTTACGTTTCGGATCCACATACTAACCCATAAATGTAGAACTGCCTTTATGTATAATATCATACTGACTTCTTGCTATTTTTTCTTTTCTAAATATTCCTTTAAACATAATCGAAAAAAAAATGACATAAATGTGTTAGGAATTATGACTGAAATTAGTCGCATTTCACACTACGCCAATGCTACTTGTGGGATTCTTATCTCTGCATCAGCATGCTGTACGAAATGTCTTCCGAGAATAGAATAAAGGGAATTTAGACAAAAAATATATATTTTTCTCACAATTTAGAATTTTGTATGCACATATCAGAAGTACCAACACATTCTGTTTTTTTATTATTATCAGTTCATCATGCATCATTAGGAGACCGAAATTTGCTTGTTGAGGTAATTATAAACATAGAAACGACATTCAGTATAACCCCCTCCACAAAAATATATCCCCCATACCCTGACTCACCCAAGAAAAACTTTTGTGTAATTTTTATAGAATTTGTTTTTTTAACAAGGGTACAAAGGTAAAGGTAACTTTCAAACTCTAGGAGTCAATTTTTCCTTCTAATTGGAACCCCTGGCAATTTTTATTTAATTTAAGGTTTCTGCCGCAATGATACCAAGAATTGTTTAGATTTTCTACATATTCTTTGTCAAACAATGCTCAAAGGATAAGTCAATAATTCTAACTTTATTTTTCGAATATTTTCAAATTTGAAATACGGTCGCAATTTAGATGTAGAGAATTAAATGCGAGGAATATGTCACACGTCTGTGGTAACATTTTGACTTATCCTGTATCTTTGCTTAGACATTGATATTGCTCTGCGTATGATTTTTGTTTCGGCTTTATGTGGCCCGTTGATATCAATGCAATTTATTAATATAAATCGGAACCCACAGAAAATGATTGTAATTAGTACATCAAATTAAATGAATGTATTAGTGTTAAATTTATTTATTAAATTACTAGTACAGCAAATTAAATCTTACAGAGTCAAAATCTATTCAAAATTACGAGGAAATGAAGAGCGCGATACCCGGGGTCATTAGAATATAACTTGGTTCAATTATGAAATTGAGCATCCCGTACTGGGTGTGAGGCTTGGTGGAAGTGGAGGGGGATAAGTACTGCAGCACTAGTTGTGAATCTGGCTGAAAAAAAGCCACCTTTGTTCACCCGAAAGCTTGTTTATACTATACTAAAATCGTCTACAGCAGCTCATTGCTGACAATTTTAGCAAAAGCCAAGTACCAGCACTTATATTTATGATTGTTTAATGTGTTTTTATTGTTTATATTGTGTTGCGTAATGTTTTTAAATTCATCAAGTAGCGTGTTTGTTAAATATTTGCTTTTATTCACTACCGCTTAAATACCACCGACTTCAATAACACCCCCTCTTGTCCCCTCCCCTATTAAAAATATTTTAGCTATACCCCTGCCAAAGAGGAAGAAGAGGAGTCGGGGCATCCAGTAAATATATAATTTGTTCAAAGATTCTCCTTGAAAAACATGAAAATTATACCGTTGAATTCATTTTTGACCGTTCAAACCCTAAACCTACCTCCGAGAAATATTTTAAGATATCAGCCTTCTCAGGCATTATCTATCTCGAAAGACAGAGACACATGGATATTCTTAAGAAGGGAGCCGGAAGGCTTAGAATTGCTTTACTAAGCCAGTATTTTCTATATTTTTACGAAAGGTGCTTCACATAAACGTTGAAGAATTTGTCTACCACTAATCTCTCCTCCTTTGCTGAACAAAAATAATGCCTAACCTGTACAATGAGTTCTGAGGAGGATGATCTGTCCCCTCTTATTGTGAGAAAATAAATTTTTAATGAGGAACTTTAATGCTGAAATAAAAAAAGTTTGTGATGACTAGTTAGGACTTGTGTTTTAAGTGTACTGAACTGTAAGAATGAGGACGGAAGCCTGCCTCTTCTTTACGAAAATCATATATTTTGTTGTTGAAAAGCAAGTAAAACTAAATTAAGTTTCCCAGTATTATAACACAAAGACCAAACTTCAATGGAAAAACTATATTGATATTACAACGAAAACGAAATTAATAGCAAGTTTTTTAAAATGACAATGACGAATGACAATAAATCTAAAAAAGAACATAGTTTAGCGTGTAAGAAGAGGACTGTTGCTCTATCAAACCTCCGCTCCCCCTACTACTTCAAGAAGGAATTCTTTAGCACAAAAACAATACGACCAACTTGTATTTTTTCTCCGCGAAGTCTAAACATAATGGGCTGTTAAAGAGCTTCAAAAGGCTATTGAAGAGCTTTAGAAGGCCGTTGAAGAGCTTTAGAAGGCTGTTGAAGAGCTTTAGAAGGCTCTTGAAGAGCTTTAGAAGGCTGCTGAAGGGTTTTAGAAGGCGGTTGAAGGGTTTTAGAAGGCGGTTGAAGAGTTTCAGAAGGCGGTTGAAGAGCTTTCGAACACTGTTGAAGATCTTTAGAACACTGTTGAAGAGCTTTAGAACACTGTTGAGGAGCTTTAGAACACTGCTGAAGAGTTTTAGAACACCGTTGAAGAGCTGGGCTGTTGAAAAAGGGGAAAGGGTTGAAGGAACCAGCAGCTCTCTCATACACAACATCATTTATCCACATTTAGATTTTAATTTCACTCCTTACAGCTGTTGTTGTATGAAAAATAAACTTCTTTTTTAATTTAACGCATTCTCGAGCAGACTTGTTTCTTTCTATGTCTTTCCAGATTCGTCTAAGACTCGCTTACTACCACCTATCATCAAATTACAGGGAATATTTTATACTAATGAGAGCCGACGTAAATCAAACATAGTAGCAACACAACGGCAATAATATTAATTTGTTAGATTCAGATCTACCCGCAAGTTACTTCACAATCAGGCAAATTCACTAAAAGGCTCACTACCACAAACTAATGTTTATTGGAATGCGTCGTCAACGTCAAGTACGGTAATAAATTACTAAGACTCTTCGCGGTGCTTTAAAACCTAAGCCACATAGATTTCCATGACCAGGGGCTTGTCCATTACTTTTTTTTGGGAAGGGGGATACAAAGAAAACTTAAAAAGCGCATGAAAAATTTGTTTATACACAATTTCGTTATGTTTTTACGAGTCGGACAAACTGTTTTTTTTTTGGGGGGGGAGGGGGGTCAACCCCTCAAACCCCCTACCCTGGATAAGGCTTTGGTTATGACCATGCAACTATAGTTATAGTCAAAACCCCAATAGGGAAATCAACTCACGAAAATAAGAGACATTTTTTTTTCAATTTTAATTGTTAATGAGGATACAAAAAATGTACTTCTCATCATATAGCGGAAACGACATTTTTTTCTATCAAAGATAATGCAAAAAACCATCAGAAATTAAATATAAAAAAATAAGATCTTTCAGCTGAAAGTAAGGAGCAACATTAAAACTTAAAAGGGTCCTATCGGGAAACAGGGACAAAACGTATGTTCTCATGTCAGAATCAAAAGCCAACTGACTTGTATTAGAGAAACTCACGCTTCAGGTACCCACCTTCCAAAATCCTAAGATTGTTTTCAGGTTTGTGATTGGCTGGGAGTTACTGACAATACGAATTATATTGGCAGATAGATGGTGTATACTAGCCAAAGAGTCGGCTAAACTAACTTTTTCGTTAGGGCGTGTTTCCTAAGGCCGTACCCTTATATACGATATGCCCTTACCCGCTTCCGGTGTAAAAGTAAACACGATAAATATTTATATTTTTCAACTTGTAATTACTTTCAGACAGATCAAAATACATAATCTAATCTAGAAATTCTTTTTTCAGGATGTCTTTGCTAGCAAATATGCCCTCAAGTTTCAGCGAAGTCGCTGCCTCCATTCCTCCAGTCGCCTTGACTCCTTACAGCGGCCCATTAGTTGATACAACGGTTACTGACATCAAAACAACAACCAAGGACAATAAAGGAATAATCATTGGTGACGGAGGCCCTGACCTTGCCCTTGTCCCCTACGCACTTAAAATATTATTTTCTGTTGGACTAATAACCATCGTTACTGTAGTAACTGTGATTGTAACTGTGACGACGACAAACATTTTCTTTTTGGCTTCTGTTAACATAGCCCCGATATTCTTTCCGGGGGCGAAAAATTACAAACCTAGGAAGAAGAAGAAGCCTAAGCGGCCCTACCCAGAAATTATATATGAAGGACCATATTATGACTATGATGGTCATGAAGAGGATGAAGAAAAAGACGAAGTAGGGAAGCTTGAAAAATATGAGCCTAAAGTTGTAGAAAAAGTGTATGGAAAAGCCACGAGACGAATGCTAAAGCGAGAAACACTGGTTCATAATTAACGTATTTTTAGTGCTTTTAAAATAAATGAAATATTTAAGAATTCCATTAGATTTTATTTCTAATTGGGGTATTTCCCCTCCTCTCTCTATTTTAATTCTAATTCTGCATCTTTTTTTAGTGTGTTGCAGGAAAACATTCTTATTAAAACCATCAGGTGCTAGAAGTCTAGGTTTCTGTCAGCCACTTACCTTTTTATAGCTTCCACGAAACTTCTTAAGGATTTTTGCTAGCAAAAGTAGGGGAAAAATTGTGCAAATACTCATTTTAAAACGGAAAATTTGCAAACTTAAGCACTCCTTTCCCCAGAATATCACGATTGGCGAGATACAAATTTTTTCTCTCTAAAGCGAGAAATACTGGTTCAAAATTAATTTTTTTAGTGCTTTTACAATAAATGACATGCAGGACTTCCATTATTATTTTTTTTCTAATTGGAGTATTTCCCCTATCCCCTCTATTTTAAATCTAATTCCGCGTTTTTTTTTAGTATTTTGCAAGAAAATATTCCTATTAAAGCCATCAGGTGCTAAAAGTCTAGGTTTCTGTCTGTCACTTACCTTTTTATAGCCTCTACGCAACTTTTTAGGAATTTTTGCAAGCAAAAGTAGGAAAAAAATTGTGCAATACGCATTTTAAAGCAGAAAGTTTGCATTTTTAAGCACTCCTTTTCCGAGAAATCATGATTGTGACATACATATTTTTTTCTCTCTCTAGTATCTAGAATGCTTTTTTAGAGTGGTTATAAAAAAAATCTCTCCGGGGGATCATTGAGGCTCTCTATTCATTCCTGAGACTTTCATTCTCCTTCCTCAACTACTTTCCAGGAGGACCACGGGAAGAATTTACCCAAAATATGAATTTTATATATTACATGCGTTTATACTTAAATGCTTCTTCTTCGTTTGGTACCACCCCTCACATTCTGCGCTCCGTAATCTCGTTCCATCCCTTTCCCTTCTTTGTTTTACGGTAAATTCTATTTTGTATTAATTGTGTTTTAATCTTCTACAGAGCTCTGTTCCATTTAACTACCTTGGCTCTCTCTTTTTCCAGCTTATTTTCTATCTAGAAAAGACACAACTAAAATTTTCTATCTTTCTTCCAGCTTCATTTTTATTATTCTGCTTTTCCAGACAGCAACACAAAAGATAAGTTTCAAATTGTATTTAATTTAGCGATATTATAATAACAAAAAAAAACGGATAAATATTATGAATATTTACATAAGTCACTCCATTTCAAGTGGTCAAAGTCACAAGGGAGGATGCTTCAGGGAGGATCTCGTACACAGGAGTTGGCTGTGAATAGACCAAATATTAAGGAGAGGGGTAGGCTTCGAAAAAACAATAAAATATGGTTACTGTGAGTAATATAAGAGATATAATATATAAGAAATTGCAGTAAAATTTTGACATTTTTGGAGAGGTGTGCTGTCCCAGATCCTGCCCCTTCATGCATGACTGACACCAGCAATTGTTATCCTTTTTGTATCTTAATTAAAATACTTATAAATCAAAATATACTAATTGAATTTTAATTCATAGTCTGTCTAATCGTTCCCTGTACAATATGAAATGATTAATTCAAATTTTGCTAATACACTACAACGAAAGATAATAACAAAAAATAAAGTAAAAATGACTCAAAATATATTTTGATATAAAGAGACTCGGTCTCCTTTTGTTGAAGAAGAGACAGTAAAAGACACTTTTCAAAAGAGACTCAATAGAATGCAACATTATTACTAGTTAAATCGAAAGTGTTTATTAGTTAAACTAAAGCACCAGGCGGTGCGTCGTTTTTTTTCTGGAGGGGTGCAGTTCCCCCCATTAATTTGGAGAGAAAAATGTTATACAGCCAATATCCCTTTTTTATACGGCTATAGACCCCTCTTGTCCCCCCCTACAATAAAGATGCTGGAGCTACGCCTTTGCCACCAGGTGCTTCTAAATGCCAATAAATACTTTCGTTAAATTTCCACTGATGAAGCTACACTTATTAGCAGCGGCCTAACCAGCAAGAGGGTTTGAATCCCTCCAAAATTGAGAAAATTGGTGAATGAATCAACGGTTTTTATTGTTAACCTACCTAATAATTCAAGTGTCTTTGCAACTTGTACCGCTTGCAAATTAAACTTAATGACATGTGTCAATGACGGGAAGGGACGTTTCCCTCTCCCCCTAGAGTTGGAAACGATATTTTTCGTGTGTTTTCATGGGACATATCATTTCTTAATATTTCCATTGAAATAGCTGCCTCCCCTGGATCTTTAAAAATAGACTTTACCTTGTCCTACATTTTCGTGAATTAACAACACTGTATGATGAATGTCTCCCTTCAAAGTAAAAGTCTCAATACACTACCAGACATGCGTCAAGAATCATAACCCATTAATTAGATTTTTCACACGCTTCAGAAAAAATATGATATGAAAGGAAATTTACTGAAATATTGCAAACGGGTGGACGAGCAGGACGAAATTTTTGGAGGAGGAGGGGAGAGGGTTCAAACCAGATATTTCTTTACCCATAGTATCGCCCAAGAGGAGACATAAATTGAAAAAAAAGAAAATCCTTAGAGATAGATTGGTTTCAGGTCTATTAAATTATACAATAGAACATAGTGATTTGAGGGGAAGCTGATTTTATGCGCAAAATACTTGCAGATTATTCAGTCATAAATGACCAAAATATAACAATAAATGTCATTTATTGACTTCATATTGCTTTTCTTACAATGAAGACACTAACATATGAGACATTTTTATGATAGCTACATGGCCTGATATGCAATAGCCACTTTCAGAAGAAGACAGAGTATTCACGGACTGAGCCAGTTGATTAAAGGTCCTGAGTTTAAAACAACAGGCTATCGATTTCATTTTACATAAAAAAAATTATCATACAAATTTTTCAAATTACCATAAACAAATTGGACCAAAATTCGTTTCTTAAACTTAATTGGTTTTGGTTTAAGACGACCATAACATAAAAACCACCAAAAGTACTAACGTTTGTGTTGTTTTTAAAGAAACGTATGATTAATTTAATTATTGAGAAAACAATATTTTAGACTAAGAATATACTTCTTTTTAAGTAGACTAGTATTTAATCACACTAAATTTTCTTTAGCTCCTATGATCAGGGTTGCCACCAACTTCCTCCAAAAAAACCTGTCTTTGGTTTTTACTTACAGTGTCTACTATAGTTTGCTTGATACCAATAATACAAAAAAACAGCCTAATTTTTGATTAGATTGGGGTGAATTAGACCTCCTTCTGAAAAGTTTGTTAAAAATATATGATTTCACGCAAAAAGAAAAGCGCCTTTCCCCATTCCATTTTCTAGCAAAGACTCAGACAAGTGTTACTTCCCATTTTGATGTTGATAATTTGACAGGAAAATGTTCGTTTGGCAACCCTGCTTACAGCACACTTAAATTTAAATCTGTAACGATGACAATATTCACTACTTCAGCTTCTGATCAATGTTCTTCTTCTCGCGCTTAACAAAATTCTTGGCCAGTCTGTCCCAGCTTCTTAATTCTAGGGTCTCCAGCAAGTGGTTTGATTCTAGTTAAAAAAAAAAGAGTGAAGTTATTTCACACTCATTCAGATTGATCAACATAAACTGCTTAAAATCTACAATTAAACGATCCTTAGTCCCTATCAATTTGAAAAGTTTGTGAATTTTAAACTGGGACTTGGTCCATCTGTTCATAAAGCTTATAAAGCCAGCCTAAAGGTAAAAAATAACATAAATATTACCAATGAGACGATGAACCGAAGTCAAGAATTAAGGGGTTTTAAGGATCAGAAGCTTATCGAGGATCGAAGTAGTTTTTCCGATTTTTCAAACGATTTCACTGCATAATTCAGCTTTGCTTAAAAACCCTAGTTTTTTCAAACAGTTCGTGGTAACGAACTGTAGTAAGGAGCGATCCGGCTCAATAGTAACCAAAACTAAAAAATTGAATTTTGATATCAATAGCTACATCAAAAGAATCGCATTTTAATGCTGATTTTAAATATATAAGTTTCATCAAGTTTAGTCTTACCCATCAAAAGTTACGAGCCTGAGAAAATTTGCCTTATTTAGGAAAATAAGGGGGAAACACCCTCTAAAAGTCGTAGGATCTTAACGAAAATAACACCATCAGATTCAGCGTATCAGAGAACCCTACTGTAGAAGTTTCAAGCTCCTATCTACAAAAATGTGGAATTTTGTATTTTTTTGCCAGAAGACAAATCACGGGTGCGTGTTTATTTGTTTGTTTGTTTTGTTTTTTTTTTCTTTTCCCCAGGGGTCATCGTATCGACCAAGTGGTCCTAGAATGTCGCAAGAGGGCTCATTCTAACGGAAATGAAAAGCTCTAGTGCTCTTTTTAAGTGACCAAAAAAATTGGAGGGCATTTAGGCCCCCTCCCACGCTCATTTTTTCCCGAAGTCAACGAATCAAAATTTTGAGATAGCCATTTTGTTCAACATAGTCGAAAACCATAATAACTATGTCTTTGGGGATGACTTACTCCCCCAAAGTCCCTGGGGGAGGGGCTGCAAGTTACAAACTTCGACCAGTGTTTACATATAATAATGGTTATTGGGAAGTGTACAGACGTTTTCAGGGGGATTTTTTTGGTTTTGGGGTTAGGGTTGAGGGGAGGGGGCTATGTGGGAGGATCTTTCCTTGGAGAAATATGTCATGAAGGAAGAAAAACTCAATGAAAAGGGCGCACGGCGCAGGACTAATCTGGTCACGTTAGCAAAAAACGTCAAATTCAGAGCTTAATATACAATGCTGGGTGTTCGGAGCCTCTTTATTATGGAGTATAATTTGAAAATAACACAACTATACGAGCGATAAAACATATATACCACAACCATAACTCAACTAACGAAAGAACTGCTAAGAGATAACACAACTATAAAGCGAAAACAGGTGAAAACTAACGGGAAAATAAACGAACTAAGAGGTGGAAGGGGCCCAGAGAAAAAATATAATCCTTTTCCAATTTTGAGCCTAACTTCCGCAAAGGAGTAATAATGTCAGAAGCCCCGAAATACCGAATTATTTTCTTTTTCATATAAGACCGGGGTAAATGAAACAGAAACTTACAATAGCGGAAATATAATATACACAATTCAGCCAGATCTTGTCTTTTTTTCAGAATAGGTGAAATACCAGATAGGAAAAGTATTGAATGGTCGCAAAAACTAGTGTATAGCAATGCAAGCGCTTTTCGATAATTAAATAAAAAAAAACAAGTTTTTTTAACTGCAAGTAAGGAGCGACAGTAAAACTTAAAACGAACAGAAATTACTCCGTATATGAAAGGGGCTTTTCCTCCTCAACACCCCGCTCTTTACGCTAAAGTTTGACTTTTTCTCTTAACTCTACATTTTAAAACAGTAATAAACAGTAATAGAAACGTTAGTTAAAAACTAAAAGTTATAGTTGCCTTTTTATGTAACCGAAAAATTGGAGGGCAACTAGGCCTCCTTCCCCACCCCTTATTTCTCAAAATCGTCTGATCAAAGCTAAGAGAAAGCAATTTAGCCAAAAAAGGAATTAATATGCAAATTTCATTTTAATAATCTGTTAATCTGATTCAATACAAAAAACTCAATAAGATTGGACAAGTCCTATGGTGGAGAGCCAAAATCAAACATGCATTAATTCAAAAACGTTCAGAAATTAAATGAAAAAAACTAGTTTTTTTTAACTGTAAGTAAGGAGCAACATTAAAACTTAAAACGAACAGAAATTATTCAGTATACGAAATGGGTTGTCCGCTCTTCAACGTCTCGCTCTTTACGCTAAAGTTTGACTCTTTGCTACAATTCTACTTTTTAAAACAATTAAAAGCTTTAGCGTAAAGAGCGAGGCGTTGAAGAGCGGACAACCCATTTCGTATACTGAATAATTTCTGTTCGTTTTAAGTTTTAATGTCGCATCTTACTTACAGTTAAAAAAACTAGTTTAATCCCCAAATAAAGCTACATCTTGAATTATCTGAGATCAGATTATCAAACTTGTAAGAGGATATTTATCTACAAAAGAAACTGTTTTGTTAGTCACCTCATTATGAGACACATCAATTGAATACTAGGCGATTGATCGCCACTGCTTGACAATGATTATTTTTGTCTTTTTTCATATTTATCAGTATTAATTGAGAAAGTTCAGTTGCAACAGTGCCATTTAGCGTGCAGCATATTGTTAATTTGAAGGTATTTTTTGTTCATTTACTAAAAAAATTCCCCTTTCCTCAATGCATCAAAGCTAGAAAACGAAGTTTTTAGTAATATCTTTTGGCTGAGTTAATTTTTCTGATGCATCTTAATTACACTTTGTATTTGCTATAATTTAAATTAAAGATCCATAGCAACGACCATGCATATATACAGTATTTATACTGGCGGTGACACAGCTTCAAAGAACAGTCAAATTACAAGGATAATGTACGATATGGGATGAAAAATTGAGGCAATTTTAATATTCTGAGGATTAATGGCCTGAGCGTTCCCTTTGCCTTTGCAAGTCCCTTATTAACTATTATTAGGGACATATATATATATATATATATATATATATATATATATATATATATATATATATATATATATATATATATATATATATATATATATATATATATATATATATATATATATATATATATATATATATATATATATATTAATTTAAAAAGTCAGCTATAGAAGAGAATTAGCAATTATCACATAAATTCCACCCTTTGTGAAAAAATAGATATGTTATGGTTGAACTCGATGATCTTCTTTTTTCTTTATGTCAGTTTACTAACGTGCTAATGTCCATTCTGACTAACAGGTTTTATTTGTGTCGTTTCTAAAACCTCGTGCTCTAATGTATATTAATGTACTTACTCTCTATTTTTCATATTTTACGATATATCCTTAAAAAAATTTAGGTATAAGCATTTGGCTGCAGAGTAAGTCTTCCGAGTACCTGTTAGTGTATTTCTTAATAACTAGATTAATATATTGTTTTATAATGTTTATCTGCTGAGTGGCTTACTAGACCCAAGGCAGTATTCAGGGAATGGATTACGGGGTTTGACCCCCCCCCCGAAATCTTTGTCTGACTCGTAAAGACATAATGAAAAATGCATAAACCACACTTTGATACGTTTTTTTAATTTTTTGTACACTACCTGCGGAAAATACCCCTTCCACCTCCCCCGACTAAAAAACATGTATACGACCCTGCTCAAAATACCTTTAGACTTCACACAAGGAAGCCTGAAAGGACATAAAATTAACTGAAGATACCACTTTCTGTGGGTTTGTTCTGTTACTAGTGGGTTTGTTCTGTTACTAGTTCTACCAGTACCTTGCTCAAGAGGGCTCTTCCTGGATTAAAAACCTTCAATTCAATGGATCAGACGATGAATCTCTTGGAACTAACCAGATAACTTTCTTAAGTTTTTTTATTTATTTTATTTTATTTTTTTTAGCAAAAAAAGTTCGCAGAATCATTGAGAAGAATAAGCATTAATGCGCACTCTCGCCAGAGTCTGGGACTGGGCTTCCTGTACCACAATTATTTTTTTACAGCTATTGCAAATGTATTAAAGGTTGAATCTAGCGAGTTACATCAACCCATTAGAAGTTACCTGAGGATAGGCTGTTACTATTATAAAAAACGATTCATAATTTCTAGCTCTAAGACTAAAAAACATAACTCTGAGCGGTGCTATAAATTTATCATCTTTAAGGAAAGAGTTGCCAAACCCCTCTATCATTTTAGTTCACCTTTGGAATGCAACTGATTTGTATTTAAAATTAATTAAACCAACAATTTATATTTGAAATCAATTAAAGCAACAATCAACTTTGAATGCAAAAAAATTGTTTATGCATAATAAACTTGTAAAGAACCGAAGAAAGGACGAAAAATTGTACATATAAATCAATACAAAACAACTATTAAGGCTTTGACATAGGTTGGGGGCGTAGCTCATTTTAACAGAAGAAACAAGTAAATTTACTGGCGGAAAAATATAGCCCTTAGAGCGATTCCAATCATCTTTTGGGGTCTTTCTTGGTACACCACTAATGAGAACGAAGTTTAAATCTGTTAAACTCAAGAAAGTGGGAATGGTTTGGTTGCCCTCTAATGCCCTCGAATGTCTAAAGGACATCCGAACTTTCAAATCAAAAGAGCCCTTTCCAGAATTCTAATACCCTTAACCGCTCCTTAGATATTGGAGGTTCCGCCTTTTGAGAGTAGCAGTCGCAGTCGCAGTGGTAGTGATAGCAATACCAGTCACAAGTAGTCACTGCCGCAGTACCAAGTAGTCGCAGTCATAGGCCTTAACAACCACAGTCGCAGCTGCAAGTAGTTGGAGTCACAAGTAGTATTTGAAATCACAAGCAGTAATATTTCTAGCAGCCCTGGAATTTCAACTTAGCACCCTCGCCTGTTCCTCAGATATTGTAATACACCCTATTGATCGCCTACATGCACATAGTGTATTTTAATTTAGTTTGACATCCCTGTAAACATTCGCTAAAAGTTTCACAGTAACACCCTAAGACTTTTGCGAGACCCAGGATCAAACGAGTCCCTTTTTCGAAATGATAAAGCCTAAATATAAAAACAATATTCAATTTGTATAACTTGCAGCCTTTGACCCAAAGGCTGGGGGTGGACATGTGACCCCCGTAGGCATAGGTATCGGGCCTTTCAACCGTTTTGAGCAAAATAGCTACCTCAAAAAGGAAGTGCGAAGGGAGTGGTCACAGTTCAACCACTTTTAAATCTTTAAAAGGACACTAGAATTTTCAGTTTTCAACCAAATGAGAACATCTGAAGTTTCTATGAGCATAGAAATCATGTGGATTAGGCGATCCAAAATAGTAGGTTCTAATGCTTTTTTCAAAGGCCAAAACTGATTGGAGGGCAACCGACGCCCTTTCCATGCTCTTTTTTACATCCTCGTAAACATTTTGCGCCATAAATTCGAGATAGCCATTTGATTCAGAGCCATCAAAAAGGTCTAACCAGTACACCTCTAGGGTCAACTAGAGCTCCAAAGCCCCAGAAGGAATGGGACTAGATTTCAAAAATTACCCAGTATTCATACATCGGTTTTAGCAGTACAAGTGGCATGTTCGGTTGACGAGGGCCAAGTTGACCAATAATTTTCGAAGAAGGTGCAGACGGGTGAGGGCTAACACTGTTCTATACAAGGTGGTTGGGGGAACGAAAAAAATACACACCAGTCGGCTTCGCTCTCTCCTTAGGCAGCGCTATTACGCTGCATATGATTGTCTTCTTTGATTTTAAGCAAACTAAGGAATCGGATATATGTCTTATGTCCTTCAAATACGGCGTGGCGCATAGGCAGAAATTTATTTCGGAAGGCATTTCAACAGGAAGAGTCTCCATATTTCTTGTGCACATAGCTATAATACAACCCCAGTCGAATACTACCCCAGTCAACCCTTAAAAAACTCATTATATTAGCATCCCATGGTGTATAGCCATGCTGAATTGACTTGAAACGAAGAATTTTTTTAGATTCATCGTCAAAATTGTTGACACATTCTAACCAAAATGGCCTGCATTTACAAAAATATTAATGCATCTTTGCGGGCGATACATGCTGAAATATCATTCAGCATTTAGATTTCCCAGGAATGACCATTCACATTTTAATAATGAAAGAGATTTGAACAAAAGCAGTTAAATATACACATCATGACTGGAAGTGTGAGTAATAGTACCAACGTGGTTGACATCCCTCAAAATTTCTCTTCCACAGCCCCGAACAATGTTTCTAAAATACAGAGCCTTGGCTCACCTTATTCAAAACCTTTCTTTTCTCCATAAGAAAAAAAATATGTGGATATAGAAATAGGGTATATATTATTACAGAACAAAATAGAAAATACTTACAGGGCTACGTCAGCCCATTAATCAGATATTAATTTAAGGAGAAATCGGTTTTTGAAGGGGGAACAGGAACATTTTTAATAATGAAAGAGGTTTGAAAAAAAAATACTTAGAAGGTACACATTAAACGTACCCGTTGGACGTGTAAGTGGCATTACAACTTGGTTAACCTCCTTCAAATCTTCACTTCCCAAACCTCGAACAACGTCTCTAAAGTGCAGAAATGCTTCTCCCATGAATTCGCTCGATCCAACCAAGTCATAATCTTTGACAGTGAAGACAACGAGACTGTCACCTTTCTGGAGAGCTGGAGCAACAGGGCTGAAAATGAAAAATAAGTAAAAGTAACAAACGGGTAGTGGGTAGGCTTTCTAGGTTCAAGGGATCGCTGGGTTAAAGCCAAACTCAAACATTGGCTTAAGGACATATTATCAACTGGTTACATAAACACTCCAGGGAGGAGAAGACCTCCCCCTTGAACAAGAGCTAAGAGCTCTTATGGCACTTGTGACGAGGTCGGAAGATCCAAGAGCTCATATGGCATGAGCTCTAGCAAAATTCTAAGAATCAATAGATTGATTTAAAAGGAAAAATCAGAGCCTTAATACCGGACGGGATATAAAATAAGAGCTCTGAGACACAAGGTCCTTCTAAATATTCAAATTCATTAAGATCCGATCACCAACTCGTAAGTTAAAAATACCTCATGTTTCTAATTTTTCCTCTCCTTTTACCTCCCCCCCCCCCAGATGGTCAAATCGGGGAAAACAACTTTATCAAGTCAATTTGTGCAGGTCCCTGACACGCCTACCAATTTTCATCGTCCTAGCACATCCAAAAGCACCAAACTCGCCAAAGCACTGGACCCCCCTAACTTCCCCAAAGGGAGCGGGATCCAGTACGGTTACGTCAATCACGTATCTACGACATTTGCTTATTCTACCCACCAAGTTTCATCCCGATCTCTCCACTGTAAGCGTTTTCCAAGATTTCTGGTTTCCCCCTCCAACTCCCCCCAATGACACCAGATCTGGTCGGGATTTGAAATAAGAGCTCTGAGACATGAGTTTCTTCTAAATATCAAATTTCATTAAGATCTGGACACCCATTCTTAAGTTAAAAATACGTCAATTTTTCTAAGTTCTCCGAATTAACACCCCCCCACTCCCCCAAAGAGAGCGGATCCATTCCAATTATGTCAATCACGTATCTAGAACTTGTGCCTATTCTTCCATCAAGTTTCATCCCGATCTCTCCACTCTAAGTGTTTTCCAAGATTTCCGGTTTCCAAGCCTCCAACCTCCTATGTCTCCAGATCTGATTCAAATTAAAAATGGAGCATCTAAGACAAAAGATCTTTCTATATATCAAGTTTCATTAAGATGCGATCACCCATTCGTAAGATAAAGAACCCTCAATTTTCACGTTTACCCAGATTTCCTGTTTCCCCCTCCAACTCCCCCCAATGTCACCGGATCTAGTCGTGATTTGAAATAAGACCGCAGAAGCACAACATCCTTCTAAATATCAAATTTAATTAAGATCTTGACACCCATTCTTAAGTTAAGAATACCTCAATTTTTCTAATTTTTCCGAATTAACGTAACCCCCACCCACTTCCCCAAAGAGAGGGGATCCGTTCCAATTATGTCAATCACGTATCTAGAACTTTTGCTTATTCTTCCCATGAATGTTTCATCCCGATCTCTCCACTCTAAGTGTTTTCCAAGATTTCCGGTTTCCAAGCCTCCAACCCCCTATGTCCCCGGATCCGATTCGAAATAAAAATGGAGCATCTGAGACATAAGATCTTTCTATATATCAAGTTTCATTAGGATCCGATCACCCATTCGTAAGATAAAGAAATCTCAATTTTCACGTTTTCCAAGATTTCCACTTTCCCCCTCCAACTCCCTCCAATGTCACCGGATCTAGTCGTGATTTAAAACAAGAGCGCAGAAGCACAATATCCTTCCAAATATCAAATTTCATTAAGATCTGATCAATCGTTTGAATTTAATAATACCTCATATTTTCTAATTTTTCTCAATTACCCCCCCCCCTCACTCCCCCAAAGAGATCAGATCCAGTCCGGTTGTATCAGTCACGTATCTTGGACTTGTGCTTATTCTTCCCACCAAGTTTCATCCTGATTTCTCCACTCTTTTCCAAGGCGTTTTCCAAGATTTCCAGTCCCCCCAACTCCCCCAATGACACTGGATCCGATCGAGATTTAAAACAAGAGACCTGAGTTACAAGGTCCTTCTAAATATGAAATTTCATTAAGATCCTATCACTCCTTCATAAGTAAAAATACCTAATTTTTAAAAAAATTTCAGAATTAGCCCTCCCCCCATCTCCCCAATGAGAGCAGATCCGTTCCGGTTATGTCAATCACGGATTTAGGATTTATGCTCATTTTTCCAACTAAGCTTCATCCCGATCCCTCCACTCTAAGCCTTTTCCAAGATTTCTGCCCCCCCAACTCCCCCAATGATACTGGATCCGGTCGGAGTTTAAAATATGAGATTTGAGTTACGAGGTCCTTCTAAATATGAAATTTCATTAAGATCTGATCACTCCTTCGTAAGTTAAAAATACATAATTTTTTGTAATTTTTCAGAATTAACCCTCCCCCCAAGCCACCCCAAAGAGAGCAGATCCGTTCTGGTTATGTCAATCACGTATCTAGGACTTGTGCTTAGTTTTTCCACCAAGTTTCATCCCGATCGCTCGACACTAAGCGTTTTCCAAGCTTTTAGGTTCCCCCCAACTCCCCCCCCCCAATGTCACCGGATCAGGTCAGGATTTAAAATAAGAGCTCTGAGATACGATATCCTTCTAAATATCAAATTTCATTAAGATCTGATCATCCGTTCGTAAGTTAAAAATACCTCGTTTTTTCTAATTTGCCAATTTTCAATATGCCTGCCAAATTTCATCGTCATAGCTTATCTGAAAGTGCCTAAACTAGCAAAACTGGGACAGACAGACAGACCGACCGACAGAATTTGTGATCGCTATATGTCACTTGGCTAATACCAAATGCCATAAAAACCAAAGAATTCAGAATCTCTTTATAAAGTTTTTTTTTTTTGTAGAATTCGAGATCGTTTTTGTATTTTTTCAAATCCTCCTCCCCTTCCTGTTGAAATATATCGGAAGTTTCCTATTTATAGCTATTTAAGCAAATATTGGATATATTATTCAGACAGCCAATTATTTGATTGGTATCACAACTTAAAGGACTAAACCCATCTTGGTTCTATATTCCATACTTGGTCAAGACCCCACTCAGGGGGAGAGGAGGAAACAAACATTATCTTGGAAGAAGTTTAGAGCCTCGTTCGATTGACTTTACCACTTAACTAATAAGTATTTTGCTGTTTTTTTTTTTTAATTTGCACTCAACTTCGAACATTTTTTGTTTGACGAAAGCATTCTTAGTTCGCTAAAGTTGACTACGAAACTACTATTAAGAATCCTTCGTCCTTAGAGGTCTACAAAGAATTTCAGGCAAGAAATACGACAGCTCATGTTTTGACTTCGAAGATGGAGATGCAGCATTTTGGCTCGTCATGCTGGGTGGAACACTCCATGGTAAAAGTCTTGCTTCTTGCAAAATATTATGGTTCCTATAGGGTTTTCCAGATTGAATGATGAAGCTGTTTATCAAAATCGCTTCCTCAGAGGCTGTATTTTTAATTCTGGAGTTTACAGTTCTTCTAATGAAAGGAAACAATAGGTGGAAATTTTCACAAAATGGCTCACTTCTTGTTAGTTTAGATGTTTTCGGCTTACTTCATTGTTTTGAATGTTCCAGGCCTCACATTCCTCAAATTTATGGTCTGTTCCTAATTTCTTGTACGGCTCACGTTATAGCAACTTCGAATGTTCTGCCAAAGTTTCCGTTCACCAGGCAAAAGCCTGGTGAACTTTATCAGCTCACTTTCTAGCAAAATAAATCTAAAATCGAAGAAAATGGACTCCTTAGATAGCTGAGCTTCTTTAAATCGAACTCAACTTAGTTTTGGAAAATCCTTCTCATATACATTAAAGGTACGTAGGAAAAGGTTTAACTATGATAAACACCATGTGTTTAGCCTCAATATGTTCAAAAAGGAACTATTTATCAAAAGTTTTTAGAAGCATCAAAAGTTTCAGCCTACCCCCTCTTTAGCTTTGTAACTGCTGGATTTTAAAATGACATAGTAGGGATTTTCTGTCGTTTAAGTTAGCTTCTGAAGAGTATTTTCGGGGACCATAAATGGCTTGATGAATATACAGAAGTATAATGTCGAAAACAGCTCACAAATTCGTTATAACTTCTTCTAAGTGAATTAAACTAACACAGTTTTTCGAAGACAATAATAAGCTTAATTATTGAGCCACATTTTAACCTAAAACAGAAAAAAATACAATGGGTAATAAA